>NC_138656.1:30783664-30827102 GCF_964273445.1 Streptopelia decaocto | reverse complement strand
GTTTTACATGGGTTCATTCCATTACATACATTGTAAGAGGTACTGGAGTCTTAAAAGGAATTATGTGTTGTACAGCAGCACAAGAGAAACAGTCAGCATGCCTGTAATGATAAATTCTTTGTTCAGTGAATAAATCAAAACATCAATCCAAAAGCTGTCATAAACTGCATTATAATGTAGAATCAATGATATTGCTTGCAGTGATGCTTTATAGTCTCCTAGGATCATTCACAGCAGCACACAAATGAAGGAAGCCTGAGGATTACACTGATTTAGTGCAGCCTAAACGCACGGCAGTGCAGAGCTGCCCAACTCTGTCGAAGGAATTGGGCCTTGGAGAATTCCTGTCGTATTTATAGCCCTCCAGAACTGTGTGATACTGGCTTCTGCGAAGGATGTTAGCGCTCCGTGTCACATCTGCTCAGTGTTCTTTGCTGTGCCCCTGCCTGCTCCGCACCCGAACTACACATCAGCCCTACGTAACACAAAAATATCTGTCAGTGAAGACACTCACTATCCATTCCCATAAGTGGGGAAAGCCTGCGTTTCCTTGCAAGAATCCCTGGGCTGTGCTTTGATGAAAGGTTACTAGTGGAACTGGAGAAACATTTCCAGCCTTTGGGATATATTCAGATACTTTTGTGCCAAAAGGGTCTAAGTCTCAGCTAAGAGATAATTTCAGCTGAAATGCTCAGGGAGTAAAATATCCCTTGGTAACAGTGGTTGAATCAGTTACACAGCTTTTTTTTTTTTGTCTTTATTTTTATGAATTCCTTCTCTCTGAAAGAGCCCATGTTTATCCTCTATGTGATGGAGAATGGTTTATTTCTGGAAATGTTACTGGCCGCATTTTTAAATTTTGCATTTATTTGCCTGTGCAATACTTTTTTTTTTTTTTTAAATTTTTGTGATGTTTAATATTCCCCCCTCAGCCTCCCATTTTTCCTTATGTTTCACTGCAGAGATATTTTGGCAGTTTCAATTAATACAGTCCTTAAAACTATCTCCACTATCTTGAAACTCTCCTGAAATTAAACTAGTCTGAGCCTCTTCAAACTATTTCTTAAGCTCAGGGCCTAACAAGGGTGACTACTCCCATGGTATCTGGGCTTGCTGATTCTGTGTGGAAGAATTGCCAGCATTGATTACTAAGAGATTTTTCCACTACTACAGTTATTCCTACATCTATGCATGGAGAACAATATGATACAAGTCCTTAACACCGAACTACCAAATTTTGCAATAAAAAACCAAATGAACTTGAAACAAATAACAGGGCTCGCCTTTTCAAGTCTAAGTTAGGCTTTTGGTGCCAACTAGACAGCGCTACAAAGCTACTTGGGCTGATGTCTTGGTTTTGTTAAAAAACAGGTTCTCTTTTAGTGAATTTGCCTGTCATCTGAAGACTTCTTATTAGCTGCATTTTCCTGAAAAGCTAGATGCATGTGTGGTAGACACAGCAATGGAATGTGAGGTCACTGATAAGGATGGATGTACATCCCGCGAGATGGGCAATGAGAAACGGGTGACCAAAACCTGACCAACTAAGTATTCCATCCCATTCATGTGATACTTCATATAAAAGTGGGAGATCACAAGAATCTCGTCCCTTTTCCTTATGGCCAACCTTAGGAGAGGACCTTGTGAGTCGTCCCTGCGAACTGAGGCCTAGTGACAGACTGAACCCAGTTCCAGTTGGCTGCAGAGTCCAGTCCAGGACTTTCGGTGCTGGCCCTACATCTACCAGAGCAGTTGCTGGGACTTTTAAGATTGGTTTTGTACATTTTGTATTATTTTCTCTATTTTTATTAGTAGCATTAGTAAAACATTTTTAATTTTTCCAACTCTCTTCTCTGTCCTTCTTTCCCTCCCAATCACCTGTCCTTAGTGGGAAGGGGGGAGAGGCGGGGAAGAGGGGGTTAACAATACATCTGCCATGGTTTATTGTCACCCCGCAATCAAACCTCAACAGCTGAGGATAAAGGAGACATACTAGGAGAAGCACACTGTGTCTGGATCCACAACCACATAACTGTGCTTAATCTGTACTCTGGTAACCGAGTGTTTCTGCAGTCTTGTCACAAAGACTCGCTAGAACATGTTCCCCTAAGCCAAAGGAAAATACATAGAGAGAATCCATGGTAGCAGTGCTCGTCTCTTCTTCTTCCCCGCTGCAGCGGGAGCTGTTATCTGCTGCCCCACCACACGCTGCCTCCTCCCAGCCACGTGCAGAATGGCTGCGCTCAGCCACTCTTCAACAACGGCGGGAGGTGTAAGCTAACACATTCTAATTTGCATTCCCTGTAGGTTGACAGTGCACTCTTAATTCTAGTGATTCAGACTGCAGTTTCATAATAGGCTTAAGCCAACCCATGGTTATGTTCTTGCTGAAAGGCTCAGTCCCCACTCATGTTTTTATCCTTGTCTCATGTTCCCACGCCCTCCCCTACATCAGATCTAGCTCTCGAGGCAGATCAGTTAGTTCTCAGATCCATCTGAAGACTAAACCAGCCAATGCTGACCAAGAAACATGAGTTTCCACCCAGATCAGCAAGTTGCTGTGTTACCACATGACAGCTAGTCCAATGCAAAGGAGAAAGAGGTTAGAAACACTCCTTCTAGCAGCAGCATGATCTTGGGTCAGCGTATGCCAACTGTGAAACCTCACCCTGGGTCAACAACAGGCAATTCATTAACTCAGTTGTGTGTCCAAGTCCTAGTACTCTGGCTCCTTGATCACACAGGGAAAGCCATTTTTTCCACTCCTCCTCCTCTACCTTGTGGGTTCAGACCGGAGGAATGAGGGAATGATCACACTTCCTTTCTGTATCTTTTCCAGCCTCTGTTCTGGGAAGCCGTGGGAAGGAGCAATCCCTGACCTTCTTGCATTTAAGTTGCATCATACTTGCACAGCCATGCATGGAGAAAATTTCTTGCTCACTTAATCTGAACAAGGGCAGCATGTCATCTGGTGCTTCATGTGCCTTGAGAACTCAGAGGTAACTAAACTACAGCCACTGTAGACTATCGGTTGGGAGACATCAAAACCAAAGCACACCACACAATGCTTCGCATCAGCCATCAGGAATTTTTACCCACTTCCTGACAGATTTCCTGATGGTTCATTAACAGTGATTAATCAGCCTGACCGTTAACCCCCTGCATTCCTGAGAGATTAATCTTGATACAAGGCCTCCCGTGTGCATTTTCTTTCCTTTCTGAAACATCCTACTACATTGTTATTCACTGTTTCTAAAATGATCAGTGACAAGCATTACAGATGCACGAATTCCCCCGAAAAGTTATCTGGTTTGCGGTGAATGTTGGAAATAAAACATACAACATTCACAACTCTGTGATTTTTAATTTGTATGTCATCTAAAAAGCACAGCTGAAAGTATCTAGAGAGTTGGCAGTATCACACAGTCCCACTTTACATTTCAAAGCCCGTCTGCAGCATCTGTTTTGAAGCAAGGTAATAGTGCTCTTATTTCACATTATGGGAAATGAACCCAACTTAAGATCAAGGATGCTAAGAGGACCCACTTTGAGACGTCTTGGGGCTGAATCCAGAGCTCCTGATCTTGCATGGATTTTAAAATGTTCTTCGAAAATGAGGCACAGCTTGGGAACCCCAAAACTGAGGTATTCAAAATTATTGGAGCAGTGGACCTCCACGAGAGCACAGCTCTGCTAGATTCTTGGCCAGGATCAGAACAGAGGAGCTCCTGTCTCACTGTTCACAAGAAAAAGACTGCAAGGTGTCTGTGAGGTGGTGGCTTTCTCTTAGTGCACTCTGATGAAATCTGGGAGGGAGCACGGGAGAGCTGCGCTCTGCCAGGTAATAATATCCCAGTATGCCACTCAGCACCAGGGAAGAAAGTTACTCTGTGTTGTAGACTAACCACAGAAAACCAACAAAGCATTCACCCACAGAGAGTACTCTGTTTCCTGAATCATCGAAACAATTCAGTGTGATGATGCTCATATAAACTCCTTTCAACTCCAGATAGCATTAATGAGAGGTGACGAATTTATTTCTTTCTTACACAATGGAGGAAGAGCACTGAACCGGGAGCTCCACACACTGTTCTGAAAACAACAGATCCATGTTGCTGAACTTGTGAGATCCCCATCAACCAAACAATTCACCACTACTCTGATTGCTATGCTACCAGAGTGATAGATATTTTTTTTTGGCAAGGAATATTTCCATTTAGGATACACCTCCGTGTTTATTTTCCATGTAAGCTTCAGTCAGCTTTTGCCTTGGTACCTGCTTCTTCCCTGGTTTCACACTTGACCTCCTTCCATTTCATCTGAAAGTTCACAGAAAACTCAAAACCAGCTGAGGAAACACTCCACACTTGCTTTTTTTCTGGAGTGCATATAGAAAACTTACAACATACAGAACACAGTACTGGAAAACTCTCATTATACTTCAGCTCAATACAAAACTCTCCAGTGGCACTCTTGCAAATAACAGCATGTATATCAAGATGTGTCAACAACAGGGAACCACGTGGACATTGCTGCTAACAGAAACAAGACGGACTTTCAGTTGAACATGCTACAGGAGCTGTAGCTACCTTTCCCAAAGTTTGAACTTGCACAAAATCAGAGTTGTGATTGAAGCTTGGCCCTAAATATAGCAGCTCCTCAGTAGGTTGATTTGTACTTCTCAGACTGGTTTATCAAGCCTCAGCAGCATCCAGCTACTCTCCTACCCTATCAAAAGCTTCACTTATCTCACTTCCTTGAGAAGTACTTCACTCCTTCATTATTCACGTCATACTCACACCAACTCGCAATTTCTTACTAACAAAGCTCATCCTTATGTGTTAATTCACAAATTCCATTTAATGAACAAATTAAACTGGAGATGAAGCCCTGCCCAGAATACATCAGGTTATCCTGATAGTGCACTGCAAATACTGACAGTGGGATTCCCTTCCAAACAACGAGCTCCCCAACCAGGACAGAACTGGCCAAATTGTCACCGACTGTGTCACCCAGTATCACGTCAGGGGCTGACATGGCTTCAAGATCCCATAATCCAACAGCCAAGCCAGGAGGGGGAAATCTCCTTGCTGGGCAATTTCACTAGCCACATGTGTTTTTTTTCTCTCAGACTGAAAATGCCAAAAGACTCTTAGTGATCCCATCTAATCTGACGAGATGCACTCAGAATGACACAACTGCCATCTCGCCTGGAATTGATCAAAAAAACATTCTTTTTTTGCACGAAAGCTCCATATGCTCGAGTGCCTCTTTCAAAACCACAGCATCTAGCCTTTGTTGGCTGGCCACTGCTCCCGCCTACCTCTGAACTACACATCCTGGAGGGGGAAAAAAAAACCCACCAAACTTGAGGAGTTTTTTTGGTCTGAACTCACTCTAGCCTTGTCCTCTTGCCAGCTCCCTGCATTCTTTTTTTCTACTGAGTTTGTCTCATCTTTTTGATGAGTATTTGAGTTTTAGCTCTCCTCTCTGAGTTCAGCAAGATTTGACCTACAAGCCAGAGCTGCGGATCTGCTCTAGCACCCACCCATTCTGTTGTCCTTCACCTGTGGGGCAGTTGAGCAGAAAACAAGGCTCCTGCTCCCCACTCATGGTTTTCAGCAGCAGGTGAGCCTCAAGGCACTGCTGCTGACAGAAGGGCATTCTCTGTGGTATTTCCCATAAAATGCATCTTTCCAACAGACATATTGCCTGCTTAATGATTTCAGTAAGAAAATCACAGACACCAATAATGCGGCACAAGATTCCAGAGACTCTCCTCACCTTTTCTCTGTATTTTGCTGTCTATTTGTGCTTTGAAATGAATAAAACCAATGCTCCTTAGCCATTTGGGCAGCTGACAAACACTGCTGCCAGAATTTGGGAATCTGCTTTTCTACAGCTAAGTTGTTCTAGAGTAGCTAGTTTTATATCTGGATGTCTATCCCTACACACACACACAGAAAAACCCCTGAGAAAAGTGACAAAATCATCACACTCAACTGCAAACTGGCCATTAAAGGCATTCCTATAGGTTACTGCCATCAATCACCAAGACTTACGGTGTTAGCTTCCTTCCATTTGCCTAGCTGAAGCTATTAAAATACATCCTGACCATGGTACGGGCTGTGAAAGATCAACTCCTTTATTCTTGATAAGAAATAAAACTTCTGGCATTTTCTGTGGTTAGAATTTGCAAAAGCAAGGAGCCTGATTTCCCCACTATTCTCATTTCTCTGTTCTTGTTCTTTTGAAAACCTACTTATGCAATATCACTGATCCAACACAAACCTTTCTGGTTTCTGTAGTGACCAAAATTACTTGGCAATGAAAACTCTGTTGGGGGAAATCAGGTCTTAGTTCAACATCAACATTACTGCAACTGGCATTTCTGAGTAAGTAAGTGGGCAGGGGGCTCAGAAGCCAGGTTTGCCTTCTCTCTCATCTCATCATAGCCAGAACAGTTGAAAACAAACTTAGAAGAACAGGTCACGTTCCACAATAGCCAGAATGATACCTGGTTCTGCAAAGAGGAGCTTTAAAGAAGAAAAGGAGGCATATGACAATTGTAAGCTAACCATAAATGCAAGAAGTAAAAAATGACGAGGTTTTTGGCCAAGAATATGCTGCACTATTACACAGCAGATCACATTTTCAACTTCCTACGGCTCAGGCCAGAAAAAGATGCTTGGGAAGGTGACGCTCTGGATGTGCCAGAAGCGCCAGCTTCCAGTAGCTAATTTTAACTGCAGGAATTTAATTAAAAAGGATGGCTGCACACAGTTGGTCTTCCTTCCTTCCTTCCTTGTGCAACTCAGATATCCCAGAGTGCTATACACCATTACAGCTGACACTGTCTTGTGTGCATGCGTTGGTGGCCCCATATCTGCTCCAAACACTGGGTGAGCTCCATACCTGGACTGAACATCCCCTTGGAGAAGACCTTGTGTGAGCTTCAACATAAAGACAAGGGGAAGAGAACAAATCAAGAACAAGGATGTGGCATGTTCTGCTGCAATGACTTTGACTTGCGTTGCAAGCCACAGTTAGCCCAAGAGAAGCAATAAGTGGGTCATTTCCTACTCTGCTCTCAACCTGTATGAATTATACAATTGTTTTATACCATTGTTTCATTTATTAAAGCATCCCAAAAGTGAGATAGCACAAAGACAGCTTCAAGATATTTCTGAACTCTGCTTCCCTAGACCTCATCAGAATGTAATCTTGGGTCCAGATGTTGGATTCTGTATCCTTCACATGTTCTGGCACCCAAACAAAACATTTCAGTTGGTGCATAAATGCTGCCAGCATCCCTACTTATTTCTGTCCAGACAAATCAAGTGGATTAACTTCCAAACTGGAATATTTCTCAGTATGACAGTAGTGAAACCAAAGCACCTGTTTTTGTAGCACATTTCCACAAACCCCTTACAGCTTCTTCAAGAAGCATCCAATGCAAAGCAATGCAGCACTGCTATGTACTTCCTTGTTTATGTGGACATCTACAACGATGTCCTGTGCTAAAAATGAGACGGCTGACATCCTGACAAAATTTTTCATCCAGTCCTAATTCTCTTTGAAGAGAAGCATAGAGAAGAAGCTATGGTTTTTATCAAGGGAAGCAGATTCACTTGCCACTGACAAGACAGTCCCTGTGTGCTTTTGCTGCTCTTCTTCTACAAAACAGCAGTAAGGAAAGTACTTCACCTTGTGCTGTGAGTACAGAAGGAGTAAATAATGTAACGTGCTTAGCAACTTTATGTATATGTGTACATGTATACAGAATAAAGCTGTAGGATGCAATGGGACAAAATGTCATGACCTGATATTGATGGTGTGTAGCAAAACCAAGCAATTCTCAGTATCACTAAAGTAACTGAAACAGAAATTCAGTTTCACTAGGAGGTTTTTGTTGCCTAGCACTCTGCAACCTCAGAAGGGGCTTAGGAAAGTAAATACTGGTTTTAATCTTCTTTTTAATTCTACATCTTCATTAAGTACCTCCTTGTAATTTAATGCAATTTGTGGCAAATGCTAATAATGCTTTGGGCCCACTTCTCCCTGCCAGCTGTATCTCTGTTAAATTATGCATTTCCATCTGGAAAGAAACTGCACAGGACTGTAGGCTCTCTTCCACTTCGAGTCAGGAATGGAGAGGGATTTAATTAGATGCTCCACAGTTGAGGAAAGGACTAGAGCAAAGCCTGGGTGGTCTGTGGAATCTTCCACTGGAAAACAAGGCTGCAAATTGTTCTGCACAAGCCTGCTTCTGTTTGCTCATTTTGTTTACATTGTTTGTTCGTACAGATTAAAATAGACAGTTACTGGGCAGATAAACAGTGTTTCCTTCCATGACAATGTTGTCTAGAAGTTAAGAGAGTAGCATGGGACAATATATGCCTGTGCTTCATTTTGGCCACATCACCCCAACTCCCTGTGTAACCTGGAGCAGAACATTTTCATCCAGTGCTTCAGAGCACCTAAATGGCAACATTTTTGTTCCATTGTTCCTATCTGTAAAATGGGGATAATACATCTTTCTGCTCTCAAAGGGTGAAGAAGGCACATCCAGTTTGCAGCAGCTTTTCTCAGTTGGCTGCCAATGCAGAGGGACGCAACTCTTGCAGTTCCTCTCCTCACTGGATACCTGTGCGCCCTCCGGCCACTCACCAGCCTCCAAAAACTGAAGGGTCTTCAGAAGGTCTGAATCAGAAGCAGCAACTTGCGATGAGCCCAGCAATTCCCATCTACACTTAATTGTGAGTCAACTCAAATGCAGTGATTTCAGTCATGTGCCCTTTCACAGTTCAGCTGAACTTCACAAAATAATAGATGCAGCTTTAAATAGATTTACAGTGCAGATTGCTGATTGGAGTGTTGGGCAGATTAACTTATTCCTCATTGTTTTTCTGTTCCAAAATTCAATGGATTCCATATTTGTAAAAGAGGGAATGCAGAAGGCTAAGTCAGAAAGTGGGCTATGACTGGAACTAAACTTATTTATTAACCTATTTTGGTTGCGTGTCAAAGAAAGGAAGCTATTATGCTGTCGGTTTGTGGGATGTTAATGGGAGCTCTGGGCATAATTCTTCTGTGTTGGTGTGTGAATAAACCCTGCTGATAGATAAGCTGTTTGTCCTATAGTAACTTTTTCTCTTTCCTTGAAAAAGAGAAGATGAGAGATAAAAAGAAAATAGAGAGAAATAGATAAAATATGTATAGAGAAAGATAAATCTATATAGAGAGAAATATAGAGAAAGAAAATAGAAAATAGAGAAAGAAAACAAAAAAAGAAAAAGAAAATGAAAAAAGGAAAAGGAAAAGGGAAAAAGAAAAGAAAGAAACAAAACAGAAATAAGAAGAGGGAAAAAGAAAAAAAAAGAAAAAGAAAAAGAAAAAGAAAAAGAAAAAGAAAAAGAAAAAGAAAAAGAAAAAGAAAAAGAAAAAGAAAAAGAAAAAGAAAAAGAAAAAGAAAAAGAAAAAGAAAAAGAAAAAGAAAAAGAAAAAGAAAAAGAAAAAGAAGAGAAAGAGAAAAGGAAAGAGAGAAGAGAAAGAAAAGAGAAAAGAAAAGAAAGAAAAGAAAAGAGAAAAGAAAAGAAAGAAAAGAAAAGAAAGAAAAGAAAAGAAAAGAAAAGAAAAGAAAAGAAAAGAAAAGAAAAGAAAAGAAAAGAAAAGAAAAGAGAAAAGAAAAGAAAAGAAAAGAAAAGAAAAGAAAAGAAAAGAAAAGAAAAGAAAAGAAAAGAAAAGAAAAGAAAAGAAAAGAAAAGAAAAGAAAAGAAAAGAAAAGAAAAGAAAAGAAAAGAAAAGAAAAGAAAAGAAAAGGATAAGACCTTCCCCTCTGTGGTCACTAATCCTTCTTGCTACATCCTGGGGTAGGAAAAGGTTAAACACTCAACAACATTTTTCTCTTCTTAGCAAGTTACAGAACTGTACATCAGACACATTGTCTGCCAAATGCTTCATTTACTACCAGCTGCATTTTTAGTTTGTTGAGAGATAGCTGAAATAAAATCACTGTTCTTTGTGCAAACGGCATGCTAAATAATGTACGGCTACAAGATTATTAAATAGCAAAGGCATTTGATAATATTAGAGTCAACCACAAGTCCCACTTCTGCTGATGCACAGAATTTTGAGTAATTAGTCATTGCACAGAGTGTTGTATTTATATCCCCTTGAGCCTCAGACGTTAGGCCACAAAGTCAGGAGACAAAGAATTGCTGTTATAAGGAGGACTGTTTTGGATTTATTTATATTATAAGGCTTTATTTCAGTGTCCACTTCACTCCTCTGGCTCAGGCTTCCTCCAAACCAGAAGATACAGCTAAGTCAGAGACTTTTAGTGTAAACCATATTTTTACAGACAAGACCTCTCAACTTCAAGCAGAAGAACTTCAATGAGTTTGCAAAGCCCCCAAAGAAGCACAACTGGCCTGAGGTTAGATGACAAGCCTGGGAAAAAGGCCTCCCAGGTTCTGTTCTGACCTCTAACAGACTTCTCATGGTTTATATGCAATACATTAATAGCAGCTCCAATTCATGGATGGACAAATTGGGATACAAAGAAGACAAGTAACCCTCCCAAGGATTTACAGCAAGTCTTTTGCAGAGCCCTGGAACTCTTACTCAGTCCTTTGTTCAAATTGCTAAACCACACTGCCTTCTTCAGACCACAATTACTGCACAGGCCTGAATATTGTGACATATCTAAAATTATGTAGCTATACACTTATACGAGGCTTTATTAAAATAAAGATTGTGTAACATCTTCAGAGTTCAATACAAAGCTGCTCAGTGAGCGCTCTACTGCTTAAAGACAGCCTTTTAAATTCTCTCCCACAGTAAAAGAACCAGATCTAATATATCGTAATAAGAAATCAGAGGGAGTTCATAGGATTTGAACACAAAACATCTGATGACAAATTCATATTGTAGCAATGAGCCTTCATTTTGCAGAACTGACATGGAAAAATAATGGTAACATTTATGATTATGACAAATAGTATGTATCATCTGTCTCTGAGAATGTCGCACAGAGAAGGACTATACAGAATAAATCATACACTCGTGTCAAATTTCAGGCATAACCGAGTAGATCAAATTTTGAATTTTATCATGTCTCAAAAATTAATTTCCTGTTTATAAGCACGGCACCTCAACCTGTCATTTCCATAGCTTCCCTCAGCAGGTTGTGCACTCTCTGTACCCAAAAAGCACAGCCAGACAGGTAGACTGCTGCTAATGTAAGAAATTATAGTGGAATTTTTTAGCTTGTGCTTAGAAACACTGTGAAGTTAAACATTCTGGCTTTTCCACGAGATTTAAAAGGGAGGCCATGGGTTTGCTGTGATTACTAGGGCCACCACTGTGAAAAGTGATTTCAAATTTTCATTTAAATATTGTGTGCCCAAGTGCCTCCACGTGCCTCTACAGAGAACACACCCATGCCTAAGACAGACATTTAGACACCTGATGTCCCGATGGTGGGTGTGCTGATGCAGGGCTTTTGTGCACACAGTGGCATGTATCAACCTAGTGGTCAAGAAGAACCTGATGAAGAGATCTTAAGCAGAGCAACTGTTCTATGTGTTTCAAAGACCAGGTGGGATGGAAATCAGAAATTCAGCCTGACTTCCACAAGCATGTGGTGGGTGTTATTCAGCATCTTGATCCAAACTGGGATCTGGAGCAAACCAGAGGTTACAAAAACTAACCCTACATTACTTCCCTTCCTAAAGTGATCTCCGTGCTGCAACCTGGAAATACAGGGGCTGGCAGCAGGTCAGGTCTGGCTGGCTTAGTCAGAGAGCACCCCATTTTCCACTAATGCCCCTGCACAGGAGAGATTCTGCCTGTGCCCACCCTGCAATTTGAAGCATGGATCCTGGACAGGACACCCCACCTTCAGCTGCCAGAAGCAGAGTAAAAGGCCAAGCCCCAAGCCCCAGGGTGCAGCCCGAGTCAGTGGCCACATTCCAGCCTGCCATAGCCACTGAGCACCGGATTGCCCCACCACCAGAGGCTGCCTGGCATGGACAATCCTCTAAGGCCCAGAGCCCGTGTAACCTGAGCTCCAGACAGTCCGACTGCCTCTGCAAAGCCCACCTGCAAAGCCCAAGGCCTAGGCAGGGCTCTGGCAGCATCTCAGGGGCTCCCCTTGGTCCCCAGCTGCCACTTGAAGCCACTGTAAGATCCCATCATGCTTTTGTGCAAGATGGATGGGAACTAATCTCACTGCTGGCCAAATTCCAGCTTTGAGTAATTACATTCTTCTGACAAATTTTCCTTGGCAGTTTCAATGGAATATAATTAGTAAATGTAAATAGATGTAAATAGTGCTGTAAATTACACTTTGCGTGATTGTCAGAAGCAGAGGGGGAGAGCAGGGGTGAAGGGGCAAGAAGAGCAGAGCTTAGCTCTCCAATATGGATGGTGGTGTGGCCTTCCCTGTCATCAGCCTGCATGTGCCTCTGCCAGGCTGGCGTGCTCAGGGCTACAGCAGCAGATGCCGCCATCCAGGATCATCATGTGGTTCATCACACAGATCATCCACTTCACCTCAAGCACAATTTTGACCTGACGGTGTTCGGTCATGTCCCACAGCTGTGTTGACAAGCAGCTGCTGTGTTCCACCTCAGCTGTGCTTCTGCTTCAGCGGCAGGCAAACTGCTTCACACACACACATGCAACTGCAAAACGAGTGTATATGATATTATTGTTTTCTACGAAATGCTTATCATCAAATTTGTGAATGGTTTGTGAAACCTTCTGCTACCAACTGAAGAAGTGTCATATAAATGGAATTATATAATTATCCTTCACAGCTATTTTAATGCAGCTTCATGTACTAGTTTCATCTAAAGTGGAAATAGCTTCTTCCAATAATAAAGTAAATGCATATATTTAACTTCATGTAGTCAAGTAGATTTAAAAGCAACTATTTAAAGTAATGAAAATAGATTATAATGTATACCTTTCTTACATTATCTACATATTAGTACTTCTTTGTGTGTCAAATGTCTCATATGTACGTCATCTGCTTCAAATACAAACTGATAGGGCTAGTGGGCTTAATCAGATATTTCTGTATTTCATACAGAAAATTTGAGGATGGCTTTTCAATAATTTGCTTATTTTTATTCTTATTTAAAATTTGCATATAGAAAATAGCTAGCAGAAACTGGTATAATGAAGGGAAAGTTTACTTTCTTAACAAAAGCTTGCTGCACTATCTAGCTATAACAGGAGAAACAGATGTTTCAGCTTTACAATACCATGTCTTGCAAAACTTCCTTCTAAATGACTATTCGTGCTCTACATGTTTTGGACTGTGTATGGAGAGCTCTGCTAAGAGTCATGGGAAGCATTGCATACATTAGTAAAGCCCGCATTAAGATAATTAGTGCAAAAAAAAAAAAAAATCAACAAGCCTTTTTTTCCCTTTATAGTACTGATTTAGTGTGGCTGAAAAATGCCAGATTTTCAATCTTGAAGATTCATGTTCCACCACAAAGCGGGAGATGGAGCCAACTTTTCCCAGTGTTCTGCCAATAAACTCCTAAATTAACCGTCTCAAGGGCTACGATGAAGAGCCAGGATCTACTGTCTATCAGCCATCAGTCTCTCTGGTGAACCTATGCAGAATGGGGAACACACTACCTGGGACAAGGAGCTCAAATTCTTAATCTTTGTGGCTGTAGCTACCCAAGTGTTTTTTCATCAGGAATGTTCAGAATTGCTGTGGATAGCAGAGGTGACCAGGAGGCAGTACTGAAGCTGCGCTGCTGCAGAGAGGGCGATGGGCAGTGGCAGCAGCTATGGGAAAATTTCCACAGAGGAAGAGGCCTTTGAAGCTCATCTTCTGTCTTATTTGTTTATCTCTTAAATGACAAACTCTGTTTTAATACAGACTGTTTTGAAAAGGTCTCTTTAACCTTTTGCAAATCTGTGGTGGGTTATACATATCATTTAACTCTTTGGCAATAACTTTATCTTTTGCAGGGCCAAACAATTTCAATATGGATACAGGCACATAACCAGATGTGACTGGCTTATGGCAGCTTGAAAAATCACTGCCTGGTTCCTCAAGATGCTGAAGTCTGGGCAGTTTAAGGTATCAATCTTTGTTTAATATTAAATGGCATGCTAAGAGCGTGGACCTGAACAGCTCTGAATACTCTGTGGAAAGGTGACCACTTGCTAAGCCACCTTACAGCTTGAGCTTATTCCCGTGGGGAATGATCCGCTGCGGAAATGCCTCTGAAGAGAATAACATGTCCTACTAGAACATTTTGTATTTATTTTAGTAATAGAGCTATCCGGGTTAGTTGAGGATGACATTATTTTGCTTAGTGTTTGGAAGGGTTGCTTTAAAACCATTTGCTTTCAGGCAAAGTGATAATCAGTCTAAGCACTGTAAGACTTTTATAATGGAAGGCCAACACATCTTTTTTCATTCAGTCTGCAAGAGTAAACCAAGTACAGCTGTTTTACTGAAAACAACCCACTGGTATTTAAGTAGATTAACAAAATTAACTGTGAAAATCCTCTGCTATGTGAAAGCCAATAACCTGTTGGCCACAAGGAGGCAGGGCAAGGATTCAATATGCTCAAAGACATTGCTTTTATTTAATAGAAAAACAGGAGCGTTAAATTAGTTCAGTCATGAAACTCTGAACTGCAAGGAAAGATAAAAAGCACTTTTCAGCCACAGTGTGTGGTTTCAGTATTGCTGTTTTATTCCAAGAGCAGCAAATATCTTAAGATATCAAACAATAGCTGATCTGGCAGCAATTTTCTGCTTCTTTTGAAGATGCAGATCACACATGTTTCTTCTTCATCACTTCTGTGTGATGTAGAGAAAAACTCTAACAATAAGCTTTGATAGCAATAGTGGATTTGCCAACTCAGAGCAAGAAGCTGTACTGCTGGGTTCACGAGGTATTGCTCCCAAGCTAGTAAATCCTGCTCCTGAGCAGCTTTGGGAGCTCTGCCTGTGCCTGGGAGCTCTCTCTTGGCACTTCTAATTCCAGGCTAAAAGCAGGCAGAGGCAGTCAGGTGTCTGTAGTCCCCTACCAAGTACTGTGATGCCTCCCTTAACCAGAACTTTCAGACATTCCAAAATCAGCACTAACTCGAGGTCAAACTTCTAAATGACAAAGGGGTAAAAGAGGAAAACAAAGCTAAAGCATCTCTGTTTCAGAGTTAAATTGAAAAGGATTAAATTTAATAGTGACAGAAGTCTTTCACACTATCAGCACATCACAGTCCAAATCTGTGAGTTGTCTTCTGTTTTAGAAGAAGTGACTTTACTTCTAGCCCTGCCACTGCAAGCCACTGAGCTAGGTAATTTCAGTCCCCTATACCTCTCTTCCCTCATCTTTTAAGCAGTTGCTTTCCTTCTTTGTGAAGCGGTATGAGGTCCATGGATAAAAAACATGCTACAAGAACTAGTTATTATTAATGCAATTCAGATATGGAATGCACCAGATGGTAAAATCTCCAGGATTTTAATGAACCATTGTAACAGAACATATGTAATATGACGTTATTATAACAGGCATTTAAATGTATAGTTAGTACATACAACGTGACCTGCTCTGCTCTCAATAACTCCACTGGAATTATTTTGGATTTATGTCAGATAATACTAGGAACACAAAATAGCCCCATATGTGCAATGCAGTAAGGTTTTCATAGCAATGTAATCTTAACTATTGCCTGTCCTGTTTTTATTTTCTGCTGGGGTATTGTATTTACTGATATGTTAGAGTATGCTTTCTGCATTTAATTCTGAGTAGGAAGTAAAAAAATACCTTTATGTCAAAGACTAAAATGCCTTTGACCAAGTATCCTTTACCTATCATCACAAAATAGGTGTCACGAAGCTGGAAGAACATTTTGGGGTTTTTTTCCACTATATCCTGTAAAAATTTTGTCTTTGATGCACCTTATGCTAGACTTGGTAATCAATTCATGCTTGTGTCAGAAGAGTGAAACATTCCGTTTGAGACTATGAGGGCAGCACTATCTTCCTTCTCCCACAGCATTCGAATTCTGGACAACGTGAATTATATGACCGGGCAAAAGGGAAAAAACAGGACCACAGCTCAGGCCACTGGCATCACACATTGCAGTCAGAGACAGGTACTCATTTCAGTAAAGCAGGAACATGAAGATACTATCAGTATGTATAATAATTCTAGCACATCTACAATACAGACTATAAAACTCAAGTGAACTGACATTTAATATATGAGAGGCTGGAAGCAAGATATCAATTTCACGTCATAAATCAGCCTTTGTGCTAGTGCCCAAAGATTTGGCTGATTACTCATTGCTTTCCCTTAGTGCTCAAGCAGCCTTTTCCAAAGCAAGACAGTTAAACCACAAAAACGTACCGTAGTGTCCACAGCCCTGACCTTCCCAGCAGGAACGTGCTTTGGAATGGGTTCTTCTACTGATATCATCATGCAGCCTTCTGCTCCAAGAGTAACAATTACGAGCTTACACCCTCTTTGTAACAGCATGCGTCCCACCTTTTCAGCATCTTCAAGATTGCCAACTGGGATGCCCGTTAGAATTTCTGCCTGGAAAATAACCCACGCAAATGAAAATCATAATCTGACAGCATTCGTTTTTGGACAACAGTTGCATTTGAAAACAGTATTTAACGTCTTTTAAAAATGTGTATTATAGGATGATCACGAAACCACTTCCTACGCTGATATTCAGCTATGTCTTGCTTCTCGTTTGAAACCAGCATGTACTTCAGGCACAGTAGACTAATGGAGAGCAGCCTGGGCAGAGACGCAGGAGGCAAGTGTTCCGTTCCAGCTTCTACAACTTGCCTGGCACGCAACCCCTAGTAAAATCACATTTCTCCCACGTGCCTCGGTTTCTTCATCTGTGAAGTGGACACAATGACACAGCCTTGGCAAAAACATTTTGTGGTCTAATGTGAAAAATGCTACATGGCAACTTGGTCACTATTGTTGGGGGATATTTATCACCAAATGAGAAACTTTAAAAAATCTTTTTAAAATTCTCAGCTTCAGCTAGAGGGAAAATCTCTTCAAAGAAAAAAAAAAAAAATTGCTCAACTTTGACCACTCTGTTGAATTATTTTTGGATAAGAATACCTAAAAGTTATCTGAAGCCCTCTTTGGGCAAAAGCTGATCACAAGATTATTATATATGTCCATAGGCCTGTGTCAAGACTAAGACTCTTCTGTGTTGGCTCTGTACAAATACAGATAAACTCCTCTAAGACATGGTGACCTTAAGTCAACTTCTCCCAGTTGGCTCTTAAAATTAATCTCTTCCAGTTCCACCCAACTAAGAGCAAAATTTCCCAAAACTCTGCAATGAAGTGTCCAGAATCAAGCATCCTTTTTGCCACTTCATATATTTTCTTGGTGGTATAGCACTGTCAAATGTCATGTATTTTTTCTTCTGGCAGGGAAGAGAGTGAGAATGAAACAAGAAAAAAGGGAAGAGAAAATACGTTTGTTTTCTCTGAAACAGTCTAGCAGGTAGTACTCCTGAATAATAGAGTATGCCTTCAGTTTTGAGGAAACAGGCATATTATATTTTGTTATCTTTACTAAATCTTGTCCTGCTTGCCTGGGAAGAGGGAAGTCCTATTTTATGTTGCACTACAAGGCTGCTGCTGGATCCTGAAAAATGCAGTCTGAAAGATTTTCAGATAACCACCTAGTAACTGGGCAGAGCTTCCACACTCTTAGGGCTTATTTTCAGTGGAAAACTTACTTTGGAACCTATTCACCAGCTACACTTCCTGACCTCTGCTGCAGGGGTAGCTCAGCTCCTCGGGAAACAGCTGCTGAAGTATTTCAAACTACCTTCCTCTGCATCACCCAAACTTGAATGCAGCACACAGGCTTCTTGATACAAGGGATTGTAAACTCCAGCGATTAAACAACCGTGGCACGAAGCAGAGGCCATGTCCGCCGCAAAGAGAGGGAGGGCAGACAGCTGGGGACAGGATCTCCTACAGCCACCCCCCAGCAAACCGCCCCAGCTGTGAGTCAGCGCCCGGTGCTGCTGCCACCGACATTTCCTGCGTTCCAGCCTGGCCCGGGAGGGAGAAGCCACCCTTGGGCTCTGCAGGGACAGGCTGTGCCAACACACGCCCCAGAGCTTACAGCAGCATTAGCAGGGTACTTACTGGCTTTAACTGTCAAACTCACGGGACCAAGTTCTGCTGTCCCTACTTAGATAAACGCACAAATACTTCCAAGGGTTGCTGATCTGACCGCTACAAGGCAGAATCTGGTGAGGCAGACCTTGGTGGGAAAACCTGTGTGCTGCTGGGGCAAGGTGGGGGAACACATGCACACCATTTAAAACTCCTTTTATAGGCACACTGATCCCAGACAAGAATATAGTAAGCTTTAAGTTATAAGAAGGCAACTCAGCCTATCCAGTTTTCTCTGTGGCATGTCACCATGCTGCTCAAACTTCTCTTGCAGCACTGTCCTGGTTTTTAAGCAAATTAAACCTATTGCATTTTTTACAAGGTTGTAAAAGTATTTTCAAATAAGAAAATTATTTCAAAAAGTATTTCACAAAACCTTTTGAATGTATCTTCTTGCAAGGTTTTCAATGAGCCAATACACCAAAACCAGTTTTGGAGTAACTTAGGATAGATGATAATAAGTAGTATTAAAATATATAAATACTTCATGCTAATATTTGAGTGTCTAAATAGTCTGTGTCTCTTCATGAATTTTCAGATCTCTGGAGCAGGAACTATGCATTCCTGTATGCAGAACACCTAGCACATCATGTTACAAGAATAAACACAGATTAAAACAAATCCTTGAATGGAACTGGCCAACTGAATTTCCAGTGTACTTGATGACGGGCAATAATTCCAAACTTTCTACCCATGTTGCAAAGGATGAAAGTAGATTTGGTTTCGGTAGAGAAACAGTAAATGTAATTTGAGTTTCTCTATCTGGTACTTACACTTCGGTAAGCTCATGAGCAAGGTAAGTGGAGTACTTAAATATATTATTCTTCTTAACAAAATATACATGAAGTATGCTCAGCATTAATGTTGTATCCCTCTTCGTGATTGCTGTGTTCCAAGTCAACAGGATTTTTTCCTTGGGTAGGGAAAGAATTGTTCTGGGACTGATATGCGAAAGGTTTTGCAGAAATCTTTCTTTTCATCTTTATACTGCTTATACCAATAAACACAATTATTTTGAGCAGACAGGGTCTGTATAAAAGTAGATCTTCGACTGCTTGAAACCACTATCATCTAACTCATCTACAGCAGGATGGTAAAACTAAAAAACACTGGAACAAGCTGGAAGAACCATAAAAGCAGCAGAAGCCAGACAGATTCTGTGCCAATAATTAGAGATTGCGGTAAATGTCAACTGATGTTAAATACTGTGGTGAGTTTTTAAGTTCCTCCCTTCAGTAGAATCTTATTTAAAAAACAAACTATGGTACAATTGAAGGAAATAACTAATGGTTATGTAAAGAAAAATTAAATAACAATACTAAAAGCCCAATGTGGACATTTGCCATAGTACTGTACAAAAGAGCAACAAATTAAGAATTTTATTTTTCTGCAGCTAGTCTCATGAAAGTCCTCAGTTAAATAGACCTATTAAAGTAAGACGACATTCCACAAAACTGCTGTCAGAACAAGCCTATGATGGATATTATATAAATAATCTGCACAGAATTTTCTTATTTTTGTTTACAAAAGTGGAAGGGAAATTTAACTGAAGCTTTTAATTTAACCGATATGAAGGTTTTTGGCCATAAACCTCACTAATCTCAGTTAATTCTGCATGTCTCTTTAGGCTGTGGAGTCTCGTCACAGTAAGTTGACACAAACCAGCACTGCTATAGAAGAAAAATGGTCCTGTTTTTCCCCTTCCACTCCTGCCCACATGGCCCACTCCCTCGTGCCAGCACAGACATTTGTGTGGCCAGGAAACCAACGGGATTGCAAGGCAGATCTGTGTTCAAATTAACACCACCCCCAATCCCACGCCACCCCCAAAAGCTTACCCAAAACAATTCACCGCTTTCAACAGCAGTACTACTTTACACTGGCTAAAAATGGGAATGAAACAGTGATATGGACCTAGGCCAAGCGTTCCTAGCTGGGGTGCATTTGGGGCAGCCTGTGGCTTACACAGCCACTTTCAGGGAGATGTTCTGGATGCTCTGCTCGGCATTTGCGAGACCAAATCTGCAGCGTGGTATCTAGTTTTGGAATCTCTGGCACAAGTAAGACACGGACACCCTTCAGCATACTGCAATGGAAGGCCATAATGATGGTCAGGGGCCAGAGACCAGGACATACCAGAAGAGGCTGGGAGAAGCAAGTTTGTTCAGCCTTGGGAACACAAGGGTAAGGGAGATCTAATTGCTGTCTACAGCAATTTAATGGGTGGGTATAGAGAAGATGGAGCCAGACTCTTCTTGAAGCTACACGGGTATAGGGCTAGAGACAACAGGTACAAGCTGGAACACGGGAAATTCCAGTATTAGGACAAGCTTTTTCACCACAAAGGTGACGAAGCAGTGGAACAGGTGCCCAGAGGTCATCTTCCTCCTTGGAGAATCAAAACTTGACTGGACAAAGCCCTGAGCAATCTGACCTAAACTGTCCATGTTTCGCCATGGTGTTGGACTAGAGACCTCCAGAGCTCTGTTCCTACCTTCTATGAAACTCAGCAAATATAAACTGGTGAAATAACCAGGAGTGTTAATTCTTTCCTAGAACCATAGAATCATTCCAGTTGGAAGAGACCCTCAGGATCATCAAGCCCAACCACAATCTAACTCTAGCACTAAATCTTGTCCCTAAGAACCATGTCTACAAACCTTTTAAATTCCTGCATGGATGGTGACTCCACCGCTTCCCTGGGCAGCCTGTTCCAATGCTTCACAACCATTCTGTGAAGAATTTTTTCCTAATATCTGATCTGAACCTTCCCTGGTGCAACTTAAGGCCATTTCCTCTTGTCCTATCCCTTGCTACTTGGTACCTTGGGAGGCAGTCCATCATTTGGACTGCTTTTTGTGCACCTACCACAATGACAATGTTGCAAATGTTCCCAGGTACTGCTGGAACAGAATTAAGAAATAATAATAGGGAAACTGTGCCAGTTTTAAGGCTAACCCATCTAAAACTACATATGATCATTTAAAATATTTTTAACTTTAAATATTTAAATACAGTAAGCCAGTTGGCTACAAACTTGGCTTGTACCTTAGGAGATTTCTTTGAGAATGACAGAAGAACTCAATCTCATTAATTCTAACACGTGTGAACAGTCCCAATGAAGTAGTGAGGCAGATTTGGTATATAAGCAATTGCAAGACCAGGCCACAAGCCAAGCTAATTCCAGTTGTTTCAAATTATACAATTTTTACATATGTACAGGCAGAAATACTTATCGTGCTAGAATAATTAAAAACTGATTGAAACGAATTGGCTTGAAGCTATTCCCTCCCCTCCCAAAAGTAACATCTTTCATTTTAGACTAAATATGGGAAACTTCATAGTTTCCAGCAACTGATAAAACGAGGTTTAGAACAAAGTTGGAATTAAAATATACTGTGAACTTCTGGCAACTTCTATGTAATGAAGTAATAGTAGCTTTCCATTGCTTAGAACAGAAAAAGTGAATTCAAGAGGTGTTCTCAAATATTTTAATTCTAAGGGACCTATTTTTTTTTTTTACTACTAGATATATCAATTTTTTTTTCTTAAGAAAGACTATCGCTAGTATTAATCTCTCTATATTAATAAGCAGTATCTTAATTCAAGATCTCTAATCCAAGAGTCCGGATATAGTTTTATAAACCTGATATTCTTTGAATCTTGTAAAAGTCAATACTGTCTCTCGATTTTGGACATACTAAAAAGAACTTCCATTATTAAAATTTCTTCCAAAAATGATCTAGCCTCTAGTAATAGACAATAACACTTGAAAGGAGAGAGTAAGATAGTATCTAATTTTCTGTATTATTTTTATACATCTTGCAGCTTTTTTAAACAAAATCAGCTATTAACTTATATTTAGTTGTACTGCTTTCTACCACTGAAGCCCAAAAGTATTCTGCTAGCATTTAATTAAATCTTTGCTAGGCCTTTCTTATTTAGATCAGAAGTCTGATACCCACTTTACATCAGGGAGAAAGCAGTTCCCAGTTTTGCATTAAAAATAGCCTGACAAGCTAAATCATTTGTTGTAAGCATTTAGGAGTTTTCCTTCTCTTCAAGGCCTCCTTATTATTCTTTGGACAGAGAAGCAGCTGTTCTTCAAAACGTTTAGGACCAAAATAAAATCGCTGATGTGCAATTTATTTTGGTTCCTAACCTGTAGGGCTGGGTAATTGCGTGCACACACTAGAGGAGAAAAACAACACATGAACTGCATTGACGTTGTGGTTGTGCCCAGAGCCATGCCACAGCAAGAAATCACACAAATACGTGGGAAAAAAATGGCAAGTATTCCAAAGAGCTCATCTTGTATAGGGTTGTCTCCTTTTCAACGTTTATATAATAGATGACTGAAAAGAACAACCATTGGTTTTCACTAAGATGACATTGGATACATTTATTTTTCATTAGAAGAATTAAGGGAATGGAGAACTAGCACATTCCTGCACAAACCTCAGGGATTAGGCTGTGCTACATCTGGGAATTAACAAACCAGTCTCAACAAGTTTGATCTTTCTGGGAAAAGATAAAACTGAACTCCATGCTAAGCAAAGAAAGAACTGATAACCTTGCAAGATTTGTTCTGAGTTTTTTTGTTCATGAACCACATAAAAAGAAAGTCATGTCAGACATAAAAAAAATTTATTATTGTAACAAGCAAGAGTGAAAAGAACAGCTTGTGAAGAGCCTTCTAGACAAACTAATAGCAGATAATTCACTGATAGTATAATTTTGTTTGCTTCTCTCTAGCACATAAATCCATAAGAACAAGCTGTGCTGTTATACCAGATACTGCATGTGATTTCATTAAATCCTAAGGCATTTAATGAAGGATGGAGTATAAATCGTGATGTTGTATTTGATATTCACATGTTTGGGACCCGACATACCATGGCTGCCTGAAGCCTTAGCTGACATTTTTAAACTTTTATTCTGTGACAAAGGCATCACAGATCAAAACTCCTGACCTTCATGGCAGTAAGTAACAGAAGCTTTGGACTCAGTAATAATTCAGCTAATCACAAAGACTACCCCTTTTTTCTCATTTTTAACGACACAAACTCTTCACATAGTGCTTGTATGAGATGTCTTAAGCTAAACGGCTAGCTTTGTGTTCTACAGCTAACATAATCTGCTGTTACAAACGTATCATTTGCATGATGTCCACAAACCGCAGGATTTTATCATTTAAAAGTATTTCTTGGTAAACAAGAAAGATAAGGAAATTTTGTTAAAATGGTGTGATAAATACTGGTAAATTTAAACAACTAAGAAAGCCAAACAAAGCAATAAAAAAAATCAGCACAAATTTAATCTTGTCTTAGCGTACATATCTATGTTACAAGGAATGTTCTAGAAGCAGTTGAATTGCATAGCTCTACAGAGTTCATCTTTAAACCTCAGATGATTTATTAACTATTTAAAAGACTTGGTAAAGATAAAGCAGAAATACACTATTTTTTTCTGGTAGTACCTAAACATCCCAAATAAAAAATAAAAGAACCCAAAAGGGATAAAGCTGAAACATAAATAGGATTTGGGGCAGAAGGGGCAATGGAACTGGAACAGAACATCTCAGGAAGGCAGCTTTAAGCAGCACATTCAATAAATTTGTCCACAGAGAATAATCATTTTTAAAATCCATAAAATAAGAATGGCCACATTGGCTCAGAGCAAAGGTCCATCTTATCCAATTGATCTTTTCTGACTGTGACTGCTAGTTGATACTGAGGGAAATTTAAAAAAAAAAAAAAGTATAGAAAGATATCTTCCCAGCATATATTCTGGATCATCAAAGTCTTTAAGTAGTTCCTAGTTTAAGATGATGAAGGAAATGCAGATGTAATTGGTTGAATGGACAAAGCTAAAAAATTATAATTAAGATCTGCAGAATTAACTTATGGCTTTTAAGTGCCATACAGAGATGTGACTGGTAACCTTTATTTGGGTATGTAAACATGTGTCTCTACATCAAACTTCTCAAGTGCATACATTACAGGGATCTGAAATTAAAGAAAGTCATGAAAGAAAACAGAAAACAGATGGCATATGAATATATATAACAATTACTAAAAAAACAACTTTCAAACTTGTGACATAAGAAAAACAAATGCTTCATTTTTCCTCTTTTCTCAGTAAAAAGAAAGGAACAATGGCAATAGTTCAGCCCTGAAAATCAATTCAATAACAAATCAGACACACAGAGAGGATGAAATCAATTGATTATTACAATTGTGCTAATGTAATTGACTTCATTGTAAAGTATGAATAAGTTGTTGCTAAAAGCCAAGGTATTTATGTTCCATTTTTGTTCTCAGAATATGCTGTCCAGTCCCACGCTCGGAACTGTGCTCTTGCGATATGGCTGTCAGGAACTTCCATAGGTCTGCCTTTTCCATAAACTCAGAAGACATGAGCCTCCTCAACAGCAGAGAGCATATTTCTGTATCTGGCTCTGCATATAGTGATCCCAGCTATCTTCCAATGGTAATTACTTTTTAAAAGAAAAGAGCAGAAAAGAATGCAGACTGTACCCCCAGCTCTGCAGGAAAGGTAGAAGAGCGAGCAGGGATCTATTGCAATTATACACCTGTATTTCTTGTTCTCCAAATAGAAGTAATTTTCTCTTCTCCATGTGGTGGTAATAATAATAATAATACACCCTGGCTCCAGCAAGCCAAACTTCTCAAAGAATGTCTCTTTCAAGACTGTCCTCTAGCAATAAAGTATAACAAAGGGTAAACTTTAATGGGTGTTGCAAAGAGCATTGAGAGAAAAGTCTGGAATAGACAAGAAATGGAAAACAAGGTTTTGTTTCTAACATGTGGGGGATAAGTTTTCACAGGGGAAAAAAAAATGAAACACAAACTAGTGACATTATGAAAATATCAAACAACGAATAACATCTACTAAATTGTTGGGAGAGTATGGCTGTTCTCGGCCCAAAATGTGCACCTCTGTGCTGCTTAGCAAATCCAGTGTCCAGGCCTAAGTGCTTTCTGAAAGCATGAAGAAAACACTGCATGGGTGCCCTGAGGCTCCTCAGAACAAGACTAAATACTTTGCGTTAGCATTCTCTTAATCACATGTAACAGTTCTGACGGCTGTGGGACAAATGACAGTGCAAATGATATAACTTTCAGTTACTCTGGAAACTCTGCCTTCCAGAGACCTGAGGAATCCTGGCATCTCCCACCTTGCTATTTGGCCAGTTCCTGAATGCTCTACCTGAATGGACTCTCTGAACTTGGCAGACATGTCTTGAAACACCCCAGAATAAAATTCAGACGTCCATTTGGGTTACTTAGACTGATGCTTAAGTGCTAGAAGATTCATGAACTGAGAAGTTCCAATATGGTTTGTAATGGGATTAATCAGAAATTTCAGCTGAGTCTTTAAGAACATACTCTGACAGACACTGTAATCAAAAACTCCTATAAGCAAGCAGGGCCATGCCTTTCTCTGAGCTTTTCCCCCTCTCAACCCAAGGGTATGATGTTCATTGCAGAACTCATGTTTGTTGGAGATAACTTTAACAGGGCATGGTTTCTGTCCACTAGGTTGCTTCTCCCACATTCCTGTTTATATAACAAGAGGGTGAGGGGCAGAAACACAGCATGCATTAATGCTAAAAAAAATGAAATGTAAATGAAGGCCTTATGAGATTAGTTTTATTTGCCTCTTGTGACAAAAAGAATTTCCTTTGGGAGAAATAACACACTTGAATTAGAAAAAAAAGAGGGAAAGGAGGAAAAGAAAAACAACAACAAAAAAGGAAAACATACAGTTGAAAGGCCAGAGAAACAAATTCACTGAAAGCAGATCTGACAGGAAGAGGCACATGAAGCTACTATTTACCATCAAGTGCAGCATGTGTGCATCACCTCCTGGCAAATGAGTTTAAAACTGTCAGAGCACTACAGCTAGTGCATTCCTGCTAAGCCTGTCAGAGGAGAGCAGAACAAGGACAAGGATCTATTTCAATATTCACCGCTCACTGATAACATTTTTAAAGTGTCCTTTTATGGATTTGCTTCACTCATCTACTTGTAAGAAAGGCTGGACACAACTTTCCCGCTGCAATTAATTTAATTCTGAGTGCAATCTACAGGTATTCTAGAATACTACTCTTTGCTCATTAGGTCAGGGATTAAACTTGTCACCTCCAAAAGTCCTACACCAGAGGAGCATGCCTCAGTTTTCCTGGTCCCTATGCTGCTCTTCTGAGAACAGAAACTCTGAAATGTTATTGCTTAAGACTCCTTATTTAACATGACATATGACCATTACCTCAGTTTCATTGCAGCAGAAGATGTCAGAATAGGTATAAAACTGTGGATCTAGGTCAGCAAGGGCTGGAGCTGGATTAAATAAAGTCTTTACTGAAAAAAAAAAAAAAGAAAAGAAAAAGAAAGTCTAAATCTCTAGTGTTTCAGATTCACAAATCACTACCATTATAGTTAATTCACAGCCCCCACCAATGTTTGTTATTAACACAAAAATGGCTCTCAGTTTGTGTGTTCTCATTTTATAGAACTGCTAAAAGTTTTGGCTATTATATTAAAGTTTCCTCCTAGTTCATGTGCAGGCACCTGTCATGATGGGAACATGACAGAAGAGTAACAGAAAAAACAACCAATTATTAAATTTAAACAAAAGGCAAAAAAGCCTTAGAGAGTAATGCAATTTGTTTAACTGATGATGCTTCTTCCAGGATTTTAATAAATTTTACAAGAACTGATTTAGTTCTAGAATTTTTTCAGTGCTTTTATCTGCGTTTTGTAGATGAAGAAACAGGGATTTGGAGTAACGAAGGACATGTCCAGACAAGGAGTTAAACACGCTTCTGAATGTGTTACCTAACTTGTTTAAACTGCCACATTATACAACTGTAGTGTAGACTGTAGTGTATACTTTTAATATGCTATCTGGCAGAGCTAGACCTAAACTTAACACGTGGTAGAATATGTTAGCTAACCGAACTTTAAACTGTAGCCTAAGGCCACGTGTAACAGCAGAAAAGGTTTGTCATGAGGACAGTGTGAGTGACTTACTCACTGCTAACACAGGAAGTCTGCAGACTCGGTTCCTCACTTTGCCAATTTTATGATTAATACTCCAGTGTCTTAACCACAAGGCCATCATTTTTTTAGATAAAGCACACACTCTTACTTCAGAAATATTCTTTATAGTAAATGATCGAATCTTCCAACTTGGATGCCTAAATTTTCAGTCCTAAAAGCATATTTAGACCCAAAGCTACACCACATAATATTCAGATACTCTGAACACAATCCCAGTTAATGCCTTAGAAGAGAAAGATGCACAGAGAGTTCTGAAATCTGAGTACCGAGAAGTTGGAAGATGACCTTTTTGATTAACACTCAGAAAGTTTGAGCCTTTGACTATAGAACTTTATGATGCCTCTCTACCTGCCTCATTAAAAAGAGTATTAAAGCGACAAAGGTATTTACTCAGAGGTCATGAAATGCAAGGATTAGGATTTCCAATGAAACCTTACTTTGGCTCCCTTATATTATTACAATACGGTATGTATTATAATAAACTCTTTAATTATATGATCGCATACCACTGAAAAAACAGCATGTGATCACATAATTAAAGACTACAGCATAATACATATGCAGAAAGGAGACAAATTAAGGTTTCACAGGCAAACTTAACTCTTGCATTTCCTATTTTCTGAATTGCAACCCTAAAAAACTTCTTTTTAAGCACAAATCTTTAAGGTACACTTTCCTAGGTAAAACAAACAGTGCCTATTGGGAAAAAAAACTCTGTCACATGGTATCATACTGACATATACATGGGTCAGCAGCAGCACTGGAAGTGTTCCAACTTGAGTTTTAAGTAATACAGACTCATTGTGAACAGGGTGTAACATGTTGCTATTAGTTTGCTGCCATGTTTAATATCTGTTGAGCAGCGGGGAGATACAGGGACCCTAAGATGCTCTTTTAGGCTGTGAAGAAGAGCATGGCTTGTGAACAGGGCAACCTGTTTGGTATCCCTGAAGAACACCAAGTTATTTTCTGTCCTAACTCTTTCTCCCCCTTTGCAAAGATCCATTCTCCTCACCTGCTGTCCATTCTTTATGCCAGCTATAGGCACTATACAATAGTAACCTTTTTCACTCAACTTTCATCACATCATATCTCTTTGCACCCCATCTCCAATGCTTTCTTTGTCCCATTTCCAGTACCGACAACCTATTCCCTAACTCTACCTCCATATTCCAATCTCTATTCAATAAATCCTATTCTCTGTTCCAATTTTGTTCCCCTTTCAGTTTCCCTCTTCCTTCTTCCTCTACCACCCCCAAATTCCAGCAAATCCCTCCTACACTTTCGTTGTCTGAAACCTACTCTTCCCTCCCCACCATTCCTGTCCAGCTTTGTCTCTTCTGTATTCAAATCAAGCAAGCTCCTGCCCAGCACCTCCTGGGCCTACAAGAGGTCTTTAGCAGTTTAAAAGAAACTGCCTAAAACCAGATTCAGGAATTACACTGAAAGTCATGCTGCCCAAATCGACAACTCTCCATGTGGACAGACTCTCAAGGGAAGCTAGCTGTGAAGCTCTAAGCATTTCTCAACTCTATGGGAAAGGTAGTTATTTTCCAAAGGCAGGTAATGCTGTAAAAATCAGGCAGATTTCCATACTGTTGTAAAGGCTTAGCTTTAAAAGAAAGTGCTCTTGCTATCGAGTCTTACGTACATTTTAAGGTAGACAGTATTCATAGTTTAAAATGGGGCAAGGTGGGAGGCATTTTTCTGTTGCCTCGTTTCTGCAGCCACTCCGCTTTGGCAAATTTTTACAAATATTATAATTTAACCACAGACAAACAGCTCTTATGAAAAATTGGAGCCCGAGATTGGAAAGTTGAAACACCCAAAAAACAGACCCTTTAGTTTCAAGTGACAGGCAACCTTGATAACTGAGGCTGCTTCCAGCCCTGGTTATGATACATATTCATTCTTCACTGCAATATTGATAGGCTGGACATTATTAGCTGTCTTTTATAGAATCTGTAATTACAGAAGCCCAAAAACTGCTTTATGGACTTTGATATACAATAGCATTTTGCCCATCAGTTAAGTGCTCTCCCTCTTGGAAGCAGCAGCAGCTTCACAACGTGGCCATTAAAAACCTAGAATTTTCCATTCAGATTTCCACTACAATTTATACCCGCTTCATACAGTTATTCACAACCTTACCTCCCTCTCTCTTCCCTTTCTTCTCCCCAAGACTGTCACAAGATCTTTAATGATCAGTGCCACAATGAGAGGATGTCAGAACAAGATGTCCCTCTCTAGTGTACAGATCCAGGTGACATTCACTGAACAGAAACAAAGCGTTTTCGCCTGTGTGTCCACATTCTTTCTCCATCTTTTTGTTTATTTCTTTCAGTAAGAATGAAAAAAAAATAACAAAAAACAAGCAAAACCCCCTTGAAACAAAGGTTTGAGGCATCTGGGTATGCATCTGTTTTAAACTAAAATAGTCTAGTGCACATCCTAACATGCAGTACTGCATTATACATGAGGGTATTGCAAGCTAAAAGAAGGGAAATTGCATTAACAATTTACAGTTGGCTAAGGATAGATTTTTACAATCCTACAAATGCAGCTGTTTACTTACATTTGACTGTACATGACATGTGAACATGTGTAGCCTATTGCTTTAAAGTAGAAGCAACCAAAGCTTTCCTGATGTGAGAGATGCACAACAACAGACTGACAGTGCAGAACTGTAGCTGCTCTCCCTGCCCCCCAAATATACATATATCTATCTGTCTAAAGTTGCTAAATGCTTCCATGTCTGTTCCATATACCAGGGTTGGATTTTTTTAATTGCCTTTAAAAAAAACTTATCTTCTGTCACAGGCTGGCATCTTGCTGTATGAGGGTGACAAAAGTGTGAAGCAACTTTACCAAAACTATGCATAGAGTTAGAAGTAGACAAAATAAGTTATGGCTATTGACTCGTGACTCAACTGTATTCCATTAACCACTACATTAAGAATGCTTTTATCCATTTTTATAAAACACAATGAAAAAAACAGAGTAAGCTCTTTTCCCCATTTACTCCCTAAGTATTTCAGGCATCCAGGTGCTGCTCAGTTTTCTAAGGTTTGAAATTTTTATTTAATTTGCATGAACCCAGTTTTGACATTTCAAACAGAAGTCAAAATAATTTTTCCTCATGCACAGTTCTGTTTATAGAGTTTATGACTATTACCATCACAGTTTCAGAGCCACCCTCTCCCAGCCTCCTATCTACCATAGCTGCTTAAATCAGCATAAAATACATCAACATGATGCATAAAGTTCTGTTACACCTGACATCTTCACCAGTGCATGAACACTAGTGATCACAACAGATGCACAACAGATCTCTGTGCAGAAGGACTGAGGACTCAACAATCCCAACGTGCTTTGATCTACTGGAGCAAGCCTGGGCCCAGCTGCAAGGAACCAGTCAGTTCTGATCCTAATTCCATCCCTCACCTGCTGCATGATTGACCATACTATGAGCTGTACACCCCCAGTCTTGTCTTCTGGATAGACAAGAACATATTTTTAATCTCATATAGATGCCTTCATTGCATAATTATTTACTTAGCGTTTAAATACAGAGGTAATTGTGCTCGAGTAACTGAAAGCATTACAGGCACTTAAAACTTAAACAAAACCACCATATCAGTAGCAAAACCCCATCCTGTTCAATCAAAATGTCAGCTTTCACCTGTATGCTACACTGAAGGATCAATGACCTACATTTAAGAGTACAGCACAGTAACAATTTACTAATAATTTCACAGAGCATGACTCTGTCTGTTCAAAGGCAACGCGCCGTGTCACACTCTAAGAATTTTGGTTAAGAATAAAAAGCATTTTTTTTTTACTTTAAGGATGCTAACTTCTATATAGAAAACCACAGCCATACCTACTGCTAAGCTGGGAGAATAATGTCATTTCACACTTTATTGAGTGTGGAACTTTACTGACTTGCATTCATTATGCCTGTTCTGCTCTGGAATAATACCAGAGTCAGGCCCGCGGTTACTGACCTAACAACATTATACTGTATTTAATCACATAGGAGGAAAGGCAGCACCAGACATATACAGGGACATTATAAGGGTATGGGTTGATTTGCCATTGAAGGTAAATGCTGCAAAAATTTTAAAACTGAATGCAGTTTTCATTAGCGTAGCATGAATTTGTTGGCTATTGTTTCATTTCTAAAGAAAACTAGTATGACAGAAACGAGAATAGACTGCAGGATCTTTATTTAGAAAGAAAGATTAAGAATATTTTTCATGCAACACAAATGAGGGAGACAGAATGGCTTATGTTAAATTACCTCCACTGGCATGTGCCATTTTCAGAGCTTCAAGAGAAACAGCAGGGGTTATTTCTAGCTGGCAAACAACCACTTTGGCGTTACAGATGACATCAGAAGCCCTCTTCAGGTCTTCAGAATTTAAAAGCAGGTTGGCTCCTGGGACTATAACAATAACATTCTGTCCTGAAAGAGAAGAGATTGCGTTTTTTTACATTAACTTTTGCAATAAAGAATGTAAACCAGCTCCTTGCTTTTCTACAATACATTTCAGATGAAGATTGCAATTTCCATTCCAAAAACACCCCAGTAAAAATGTATGCATTACTGGCATTTTCAAATATCCAAGGGTTTCATAAGATAATCAAAAAAGGTCAATGGGCTAATGGATACTACACTGCACAGTGAATGCAGTACATATTTATTCGGGAAAAGTTACGTATGGGCTTTCCCCAGTCTTATTTTGGTGTTTTCTCTGAACTCTAAAGAAGCACTGTACTAGTCACAGGGGAGGTGGGCGACATACACTAAGGCTGATATTTGCAGTTTCCTAAAATATTCCAGTAGCACTTGAAAAGCATCAATGTGATTACTGAGTTCATATGCCAAAAATGCTATAAAAATTTTAATTTTCCCATCAGCTGGAAACAGAGAATATTTCACAAAGCTATGAAAACTATGCATGTTCTGTAGGTTTCAGAAAAACTGACTTGCTCCATTTGCCTGTGACACTTCAAGTTAGGGCCCATAACCATCACGAAAACCAGAACCAGCTTGCCACCAGAACCTAGAAAGGTAACGCCTGTGTTTAAGAAAAGCTTCGTCAGAACTGAGTTGAGTAAAGAAAGAGAGTGACAGATTCTTCTGCTCTTAAAGCTGGCCAGTAGAAGAGTCTAAGCAAAGCTGTAAGTGTGAAAGCACCGCAGCATCTCAACACTCGATCCTTTTCATTCTTGTAGTTTGTTTTACAGTTAGGTGAGGAGGTTCATTTATGTAGGTTCCAAATATTGTTTTTCTTCAGACATGCAAGTAGCCTTCTTTTATTGCAGTTTCTTTCTTTCTTTCAATCTCTGTTACAACACCTAGAGACCTTCAGGCATGGGTGCCTTCAAATTAAAATTTATTATTAATCACTCAGGTATTAAATTCAATAAGACTGTTGCTCCTTGATTTACGGGCTCAGCCTGCCCCTGCTGAAGATTCCTTTAAGGACTGCCAGTCATTAAAGACTACCAATTCTGTAATGAACTGAATTACTCTGGAAATAAATATTTATGTTTTTAAATACATTATTTTTGTTGAATGCAACTTCAAAGTCCTTTGAATAAGAAACGTGCAAAGCTTGTCTCCCTAAATATGTTCTGAAAAGAAAGCAGGACAATGGAAAGTATAATATAATGATCTCAGAGGGAGGGGCCCAAGCTTTCCAAAGCAATTCTGCTGTCAATGGTTTGGTACAGAACAGCTGCATATGAAAAGCAAAACCTCAGCACTTAAAGCCAACGCCCTGCTTTTCAACAGACAACGATGGGCACCTCAGATAATAAAAATAAAAAAGAAAAAAAAGAAAAAAGAAAAAACTTTCTGCAACAAGGAAGTGCTATCAAAGACATCTGAATCCTGTTGAGGAAACATTCAAAGTCAAATTGCACCTATTTTGCCAAGTATATATTTTGAAAGCTTATAGGGCGCAGCAGTGCAAACAGTAAAATGCAGGGAATCAGTGGAACAAGAATATATTTAATTCCTGCCTGGACTCTGTGCTACCTAGACTCTCAGACTCTAGCCACATCTTGCTGCATTATCTTGCTGAACTATTTAGCTGTACTGACATGTATATTATTATTAGGCTTTAGAGCTAATGGCCCAAGGCGATAAGGGAGCCTGTTTGCTTAAACCCATATGTGCAAATTCAAGGTAGACCATGCTGCACTGGATCACAGTCAGAAGCTTTTCTTTGTAACTACAACAGGTCAGAGACTTCATGTCTGCTTTCAAACCTGCCAGGGAAATGCAGCACCTACTGTGGTGTATCAGTCCGGGCGGGCTTAACCTGAGCTTTCGAGAAAAGCCACGTACTGTTCTTAGCTACATATACCACATCAACTGTGAATGACAGCAGCCACCACAAACTTGCACCAGCATGCATGAAAGCAGAATCTGGACCCACACACTCAGAATGAATACCAGAATTTTGTATTCCCAGCAACCATTTTGTTGAAAGCAATTATTTCTTGCCAGGGAAATCAGATGGGAAATTAGCACCAGGGACAACAGAGTTAAAGACAGATGGCAAAGAGGGGTGGGATTCATCTTGTCCAACATTAACTAATTTTTAAAGTTTTCAAAAAAATCTACATTCTAGAAAATGCTAAGAAAAATAATTTCTAAAAATTAGTTTTCTAGGTTCCTTCAACAAGGATGAGAGACAAAGAGTTTCAGTGTTTTTAAAATCCTATATATCTTAGATATCTGTTTGAGGAGGAGATAAACTGTTGTCTGGAAATGTCTGTGTATCTCTGTTAACTCTAGGTGAAGCCTTAAGTCGTACATCTAATTTTGAAACAGCTCAAGTGAGGTAAAATGTTACCCATGCTAAGAATAAGAAAAATACACTTAGTGCATTACAGGTAGCTCTAACATATCTTTACTTAGAATAAGAATTCTCAGTTTTGATGGGAGCATCAATATAATTTCAAGTTTTGCAGACATAAGCTAAAATACCAAGGGCCACATTCACAGTTGCTATAAGCTACAACAGCTAAATGAAGTTGATATAATAGTGCAGGCTTACATCAGATAGGGATTGGGTCTGAACAATACTTAAAACAGTGTGAATGCTGCATATGTAAATACTGTCCTCAGCTGGGCATCTAAACCTGCTACTGTCACTTCTTAGAAAGATGGGTAACTCAAGCTAAATTTTTTCTAAGTGTCATTTATAGTTGCCACCAGATGAAAAGTGCCAATGGAAAAATCAAAGGCAAACTAGTGAACACCACAGTGCAATAACTCTCACTTTTTAAAATGGGATGATGAGCCTAAAAGCCATCAGTAGTGCTTAGAACTCACCAAAATCTCAAACAACACAATTATAACAACAGCTGCAGAGCTTCTGCATAATAATTCACAGGGAAAAAAAGATGATATTTGTGACCAGAAAACAATGCTGCAAGAAAAGCATCTGCTGCCAAATCACACAGTTCATGAATATGAGGGCAAGTTTTGGGTGTGTCATGGTATCATAATTTCTATGCAATTACTTGGTAGAATCATTGAATAGTCTTGTACACAAAACATTCAAGTTCACGATGAATGTCAATACATAGAAATTCTATAAAAATTCAGGCGACGTTTCTTCATAAACCTGAAGGTTCAAAACAAAGATTTTATCTTTGGAAAGTATAATCCAAACAAGCTGAGATATGTATTCTAAGTTTCCTTTGTTTATTTAGCCTTATATAAATATATATTTTGAATGTTTTTATACTGGTAGTGCTTTGGTATTGAAGGTGCTCTCACAAAGTAATGCCTATTCACTGTTCATGAATGATTAATAACGTTATCGTAAAGTCAGCACAACGCCTGTCTCAAGTGAGGGTTATCTTGCAGTGTTCTGTGTACGTGAACTTTAAGTCCAAACTTGCAATAATCAAGAGCACTTTAATCATGACCTGCCAGCCTCTGTTGTCCCTGCACTGAATTTTTGCTATGAACATGGAAGCTGTCAGACTGGTTCAAGCCACTGGTCCAGTCAGGCAGCTTAATGGCATCATCAACAGTCAGTATCAGCTATGGACACAGCTGCAATAAGCTGCACAGGTAATAACGTAAAAAATTATCCATAAGGAGTTCTTTTTTCCTCCCTAATTCTTCCCATTGCATAGCACACTGATCGCAGAAGGTGTGCTAAGTGACAGAGTTTGTGGAAAGAAGGCAGGCTGAAAGGGGAAGGAAAAGCTGGGGTTCAAAGTGGTGCAATGCACCTCAAAGAAAATGTGTTAATAAAAGCAGGTGGATGTACCAGCTTTTCTCCTTAAGTGTGAAAGTACAGATTTGAAGTGTACAAGGTCCTGGTAAACTTAACGTTGTGTTTAGTCAAAACCCATCTGCAGAGGCAGTCACATAAAAGAGAACAACTGAAAGGAACATGAGGTCATGCACAGATTTCTGGGACCAGCCCAGAGGGAACCTTTGTAGCATCTCCTGGCTGCACTTTCCCAGTGCAGCGCTATAAACTTGTTAAACATCTCTCCATCATTCTGCGCTAAACCAGGGGCTTAACCTCTCTGTCTTTTATTGAAATGGTACTGTACTGTCCCACAATATAATGCAACTTTGAGAATATCAAATGTGCTTGCAAACTTTCAAATTTTCAGTACTTTATCAATTACAATAATGGACGAATTATAGCTGTGCAATTCAGTAGCCAGTAAAAATCCCCCAAGAAATTCAGCAGCACCAGCCAGACAAACAGGTAACATCAGGGAAAGTCTATTTCAGAGCTTCAACTGTCTCAGCTCTCTACAGCTCTCTTTTCCTTTGCCTTCACCCATCCATCATAGTCTGCTTCCTCTACTTGAGTATCTCTCCTGCTTCTGCCTGTGATTTTACTCAGATGATTTATGTTGGTGTTTTTCCCAAGTATCAGATCTTGTAAAGAATTGGTAAAATGAAGTATAGATTAGCTGTGTGAAAATACAGCAATTAAAATTTGGTGATTTAAAGAGACGATACCTATGTTTTTTATTTGTCCCTCTTTGTCTTAACACAAAACACCATCACCACCCCCAACTTCAAATGCTTTCCTTTCAGGTACAATTTGAACTAGCAGAAACTGCTTTACCTTAGTGCATTGAACGCTGTGGTGTTCAGCTATGCCAGCACAACTGCTGTGGTAAAACAAGCGTGTGTAGACAAGCCCTTTCAAAAGTGCTGTAAAACCCGTTTAGGTCAAATCAGCCAGCTTTCTACAGCAAAAAAAACCACCAGTGTCTCTTGCAACAGCAAAACACATAAGTACTGCTATTTTATTGCAATTTACTCAATTCAGGCGCCAGATGGTTTTAGAGAGAAGTAACAACCAGAACCATTACCAATTCTGTGCATCTGTTTGCTTTATAGCATAGTTCTGACCAGGTTTTCTCTTCTACTAGATTTTAAATGAAATCTGAGGCCAGTGGTAACTTAATTTAGAATTTTGTAGTTTCTGAAAAATATAAGCTGCCTGACATTATGCGTTATTAATCTCACTAAGTGAATCACAAGACTTTCAGAGACCCTTCACACTGATACTAGCACTGTGAACCTCACGGCACTGAACAATCAGTTTCCCTTTCCTGGTGCTAATAAAGGTTTGGGTTTGTTCCTTTCATAAAAATTAATAGTGTTATAACTTTAACAGGTCATCCTCTGTACATTCAAGTTTAAACAATGTTTATTTTAGTTGGCCATGCATATGAATCAGAAGGTATTAAGACTCCTTCTTATTCAAGTATTCTGCATAGCAAACCTAGTGCAAAACACGGTTACGTGTACGAAACAGTGAGGCCTGGGAGTGCTGCTGGATTGATTTACAATGGCCAGAGTAGTGACTGTATGTGGCACAAGAAAGAAGTTCTTAAGAGTTGCTGTGGTAATTTACCTGCTGACCCAAATGAAGAGAAGGAGGTGGAAATAAGAGACAGGTATCCAGTTTATCCCATGTATTAGAGCTACCTTATTTCTGAATTAGAACTGTCATGCAAGGTTTTGGTTAATCTTACTTAGAGAAAATTAAACTCACATCCCCAACTAATTTTCCTGAATGTTCCTGTGTAGACTTGCCTTTAGTCACACTTCCTTCCCAAGTTTGCTCCTGGAGTGACTGGTCATGTTTCCTTTCCCATTTTGAGCTGTAACCCAATGTACAACCATCAGGTTACACAGGAGCTTGTTAAGTCGATGCGTCAGCTAAACTGTGGTAACTGTTCATATGAAGGCTCTTAGCTGCACCAAAAGTGAACTAATTCAGTCACATGTAAGCTGTTATGTTTGCATAAACGTTATTGGTTCTGAGCTCTAAATTTTGATCCAGACATATGTACTTCTCCTAAGAGTTCTCAACTGAAAAACTTGCTTGAGAAAAAAAGATAAAAAGAAAGTTTTCAGAGGATAATTTAGCCATCTTGAAGAATATGAAAACAAGCCAAACCTTCTTCCCCTGCAATATGAGAGCAAAGGCACAGGCTAAGGAAAATTAACACAGAAAAAACCCCAATATGCCATTTCACTGTGGATTCATCACTGCAGATGCAACCTGAGATCAAGAATTGTGGTAACATTACAAGACTAGTGTAAATAGTTCTACTTATACTAAGGACAATTCATTTTCCTGATTCAGGGCATAATGACTTGGTGTGCCAAGGAGGCAAAACTTTCCTCATAGTACAAGTGCTAGGTAAGATGTGGTGGAAAAGGAGAGCTTTAACCTCCTGCTACACTGTGTGTTCTGGCCAAAGTGAAACTAGATACTGATGGAACTATGGCTAACACACTGCTAATCTAAGCACCTAATTCTGCTGCTTTTAGGCACCTCATCCTGCAACATTGTCTGTAATAAAAGGAAGTGCAACAAAGTGTGAATAAGATCATGAAAAAAAAATGAAAGATGTAGAAAAAAAACAACTCCACAATTAACAGTGACAAGGCAAAGGTTTATTTTCTGGCTGTAGAGGCAGAACAAAGAGGACAATTCAGACTAGAAATATATACCTTCACTGTTGACAATTATTGAAGCCGTTCCAGTAGCAGCATCTGTAGTCTGACCTACAAATGCTAAGAAAGGGAAAAGTTACAGCATGCACAAGTTCAATAGATTACTTTCAACCAATAGCATGTGATGCAGTTTAATTGAATTAAATCTAAAATGAACCCATAACCTCCAGCAATTTAAACATGCTAATTACTCTTTCATGTGCAACAATGCCAGAGAAGCCAACGACAACAAAAAGTGTTAATTTACACCCACAAAACAGAAATGCGAGTCCAACATTCTTTAATTTGGCTACATCTCTTCTTTAGGGAGAGCATGTTATTTATACAGCCTTCCCAGGCACTCTACTCCTACATGGAAGTATTTCTTTTATCCAATAAAACAATAGAGTCAAGGCTGGAGAAAAGGAAAATATTAAAACAACACAGCATTTAATTCTCTGTAGATTTGCATTTCAGTAGCAATATTAACATGTGCTGTGAAACGCTGTGGTGAGGTTATATATTTCCTGTTTGGATTATTATTCAGATAAATTAACTAGAAGTGAGGCTGGCAGCTCTGTCTATTGTGAAGATCATCCCATATTTACTGCTATAAGAACCTGTTTTCGTCTATCAGAAAATTTGTCAAATATTAACCAGTGGTCTGAAATTTTCCGTAGCAGATGAGATTTTATTTTTTCGTAGAACTGTAGTAGGAAACTGTCAAAAAAGTCGAGGGTTACTTTCCCCAGGGACTGTATTTGAGAAAAATTTACTATTTTGAGACAAATTCTGGAGACCTTTCGTTTAAGAAGCTCTACTGTTCTAACACTTCAGAACATGGACTTGGTGCTGGGCAAAGGTTAGCTTCTTTCTCAAGATGTGCCTTTTGTGGCCAATTTAAAAATCTGCTCAGATTTGAACAAGGCTGAAAAAAACCCACATAAAATCATGCTCATTCAGTTTTGCTAAAGTATTGCAGGTACTTGCCCTCACAATACCCTTATCTAGCTCAGCTACAATGGCCAGAACAGAACTTTAATTACAATTGTAGCTTCTTTCCACCGTGATCTAGGTCTGCACACTGCAATTGAAAGCAGAGAACTGGTCTTGTTCTCTGTTCTCAATGCTCTTCCTGCAGAAAATAAGCAGCATGAGAAGCAAGCTGTCCAGTTCAAATGTGGGAGAGGGAGTAACACATCAGTGAAGGTCTAAAAGGTGTGAGCAGCACTGGTAGCTGACAGCTTGTGGAAGACAGGAAGACTAGGAAAGGAGAAAATTATTAAATAGATCAGAGTTGGAAAGAAAAGGGGTAAGGTGGTATGTTAAGAAATAGAAGAGTGACATAAACAAAGAAGCAATATGACAAGGATCCAGGATATGAAAATTGGCAGCACTGGCATTAAGGCAATGATTTTCTTCCAGTATGCTTAACAACAGGGGTAGGCTAGACAAGGACCAAGCTGAGATGAAAAGCCAGGGACTGAAATAAGACAGTCCTAAGCAAAAAGGTCTGTGCACACTGAATCACCCTTGCCTACAAATCTCGGAATGCAAGCTGGGATCCCAGACCAGCCTCACCAGCAGTACATCCTGTCTTGCTCCAGGGATGATCAATGTAGGGGGTGACAATCTAACACCATTCCGAGATATTTTTCACTCAATCAGCAGAAATTGGTACCTTGGACCCATCAACTGATCTGTCTAGGTATCAATGTTGTACAAAATGATGGAATTTCAGAATTCTTTTTCCTGCACTTCTCTTCTGCTGCTAGAAAGACTACTTAAAAATTTATGTTAAGATTGCAAGATCAATCATTTAAATCACAAAAGATGAGATTTAAGGTTCCTTGTGGAATACACCTTTTCATTAGGTGCTATGCATTGTAACAGTTTTATTTACATGATCAAAGACCTTATTCATGATGTAGGCATGCTTTGGGGAGATTTAGAACTGTACAATAACAGACACTGGTTTTATGGTATCCTTGACCGGTTTCTTGCATAAGTTGGAAGATATGCAATGAATAAACCTGTATATACACTTGTGAAATATTCAGATGCTATACTGATAGGCATAATAAAAAAGCTTACAAAATTATGATAGTTCTGTCTTTAAAACAGGATTTGAATAATGCAGTAAATGAAGGTTGTGGCTGCACATGAAACATAAAAGACAAATAGAATATTGAATTGCCACTTAGTGATTGCATCTGTCCATCCTTGTCCACCCTGAAGGAGACAAGATTCATGTAGACAAAAATGTGCTCATGTAATTAAGCAGCACACAATAATACATTTACACAAGAGAGAGAATTAGGGTTACAAAGGTGCAAAGATACTCCAATATTTTGAATTTTCTCTTTTCCCAAAAGCCTTTTAACATTGATTTTTGTGTGTATGTGTGTTAACAAACATCAGCTCTAGTCTCTAAAATGACTGCGTGTGTCATTTCACAAAACAGAGGTGAAATGTACTGAGCTGACAAATGCATTTCCACTCTATCCTTCCCCTCCCAACATGAGGTTGAGAATGAATAATCAGACTGCATTTTTCAATTTCTCACTAGGCATTACTATCATTAATGCCAGCTTAAACAATTGCATAACAGAAAGTTATCTTCAGGTGACTTGCACTGATGTAATCATCAGAGATTTAGAGGTAATAACATTACATTTTATTTTTAGTTGTACAGCTGATTTCAGAAATCCCCGTATTCTCACCCCTATTCATTCATTCCTGCCAGCTGTGTCAAAACAATTATTCATAGTTATGAATGGTAAAACATATCCAATAAGGCAATAAAATGAGAAAAAAGAAAACAAAAGGTTTCTTTAAAGTAGAATGTTACCTGTAGAAATACCATTCTTCTTCAAATTTTCAACATAATCATTGCCAAAGGAATCCTTCCCAACCTATACAAAAGATAAAAGGATAGATTTTCTCTACAGAAAGGTGAGAGGATAGCTAGACCATCTTTAGAAAACAAAATTTGAATACAACACTTTCTGTTTTGCAGCACTTTGCATTATTAATAAATGAATAAAAACCTAATAAATAACAACAAAATGTATTAATAGTATTAATAAACAATAGGAATACTGTTCTGCAGTTTTCTCTTCCTCTATTACAAAACTTCCCCCTACACCCATCTTGCTATATTCAAGTTTCATTCTCTTACAACCACTGTGTTCCCTTGACACTGAAGCTTTCTGGGGACTGTAAAATCTGTAAGTGTATTGAATTATTCAGCTTCCAACTGAAAGCATTTAGAGCAAATCTGGTGTCCTTTGTAATTGCAGTTTGTATTTTGAATTTTCTACCTCAAGTTTCCCTGGTGGAAAATCATCAAACTGTGGTTATGGGCTAGAAAGTGACAATAAATAAGGCATTGCTGATTTCTATAAATCTCAGTAGTAAATGTACTGTTTACAAATACAACATTTTTTATTTGCTTTATCCAGCAACAGTAGATCAAGTTGAGTTAGGGAGTCAAGCTATGTGCTATTGTTTTTCTAACAGTAAGTTAAAGAACTTGTAATTTCAGCTCCACTAATCCTTTCAGCTGAATAGAATTCTGCTTGCTGTTTATTCAGACTAATAAACATTTCTTTTTGTTACATGAGAGCTGAGAAGCTTCACATGACCTGGCAATATGCGCTCGCAGCCCAAAAGGCCAGTGGTACCCTCGGCCGCATCAAAAGGACAGTGACCAGCAGGTCGAAGAAGGTGATTCTGCTCCTCTGCTCTGGTGAGACCCCACCTGGAGTTCTGCATCCAGCTCTAGGGCCCCCAACATAAGAAGGACATGGGCCTGATGGAGAGGGGCAAGAAGAGGCCATGATGATGATCGGAAGGCTGGAGCACCTCTCCTAGGGAGACAGGCTGAGAGAGTTGGGGTTGTTCAGCCTGGAGAAGAGAAGGCTCTGGGCAGACCTTATAGCAGCCTGCCAGTACCAAAAGGACACCCACAAGGAAGCTGGAGAGGGACTTTTTACAAAGGCATGTACAGATAGGACAAGGGGTAATGGCTTTACACTGAAAGAGGGCAGAATTAGGTTAGATATAAGGATGAAGTTCTTCACCGTGAGGGTGGCTATGCACTGGAACAGGCTGCCCAGAGAAGCTGTGGATGCCCCATCCCTGAAAGTGTTCAAGGCCAGGCTGGATGGGGCTTTGAGCAACCTGGTCTAGTGGAAGGTGTCCCTGCCCATGGCAGGGGGGTTGGAACTGGATGATCTTTAAGGTCCCTTCCAACCCAAACCATTTTTTGTTTCTATGATTCTACGATTACACAAGCTGAAAAAAGGAGATAAGGTATATGGAAACCAAAAGTGGTATACCTTGCTTACTGCCAAAATAGCATTTAAAATAAATGTATAAGGCAAACATAGCTTTTAATTCATCACTTTTAGCCTAAGTCTTCAGCATGCATAGTGTGTGCTCCCACTTCCAAGAGTATGTTGTGCATCTGAGCGGTATCAAAGACTGACCAATGCTACAGGAAGTATGTTTTGCAAGACAAAAAAACCCAAACATTTTTCAGATTAGAAGACAAATCAAGATCCTGGTCACCATCTAAACAATGAAGAAGTTACAGGAGGAAGCCTAACTAATGATCCATCTTCTCATAAAACAGCACTACATAGCTAATGGTGTATTTGAGTTACGGGAAGCACAAAGCAGCTGCCTCCATTGCCTGCAGTTAGAAATGTGTCTGTTTACGAGCTCAGTCCTTTAGAAAGCTCGGATGAGGCCCAAGTGCTAGTTAGTGATCACAACAATCAAACCCTGTGATGCAGAATTCTAAAATTTAAGGTGCCATGGATGGTTGATCTTTCCCCTCACATATTTTATTGCACGACCATGTTTCAAAACACACTTTCATTCCCTACAACATCTATAAGGGATTTTTTTAAAGCAATAACAGGGATGGTCCCAGTCTTTTACCAAAGGAGGACAGGAATTTAGGTCAAAACAATCTAACCAGACAGAACATCCCTCTGGTACATGGAAAAAAAACCCTAACAACATTTAGTTTGGTCACTCTGTTATTCATTGTTTTCATATTAGAATATTTTTGTATCTCTGACTACTCCCAGTTTGCCAGAC